>NW_024728474.1:822500-865969 GCF_018991925.1 Homarus americanus | reverse complement strand
ATAGTATGCTTCGTTTTCAATTGCCAGTTCTCAACCATTGTGTAACTTTGGTGTGTATGTGTTTCTCTGTCGTATATATTGTTGACCAACTCTGGGCCATTGTGAAGGTCTTTTATGGTATTGTTGGGAAACTCTGCACTCCGATGGGACATTTTATGCCTTTCTTTTATGTATTGTAACAAACTTTCCTCTTTTGTGAAACTTTTTTATATCTCTTTTTTATGTGTTTATATAATGACAAACTGATACAATTATAGCAGCAGAAGAGGCAAGTTTTTTATTGACGTTTGGGAGGAAAATTTTGACTGGTGGCTGAAGGTGATGCTTGTTTTAGCGGGATATTGTGAGCTGGTCATTCGATGGTTTTATAGAAGATGTGTACAACTGTGTGACGATGTGTACCTACGCCATGGTGTGTGTGTGTGTGTGTGTGTGTGTGTGTGGACTCGTTCGTAAAATAAAGCACACAAGAACTTATCAGTGATCAATGCTTGTCCCTAATGGCCTGAAGAGTACCGTATATTATATAACCCCACCCTTATATTATAACTATATAACCCACCAATATAGTATAGTACACCTGCAGTGGTATATTACAGCAGTCGACTACAGTACCATTATATAATCCTGGTAATAACAAAACACCATTGACGTATCCAACATGTGAAATATTACATCGCTAACTACTAACAACATTAATGAGTCTATATATATACACTACACATGTTGATATATTATTAATACTATGCAAACCTTAATTAACTAAGTTTTGATTCATTTACATATCGGCAAAAAAAAAAAAAATATCTATATATCTATCTATATATCTAACTAATGGAGATATCAAACGTAATATGCGAAATCTCTGGAAAAATATCGACGAGGCTACTTATTATAGGGAAGGAGAGAGAGAGAGAGGTGGACAGGAGCCAAAATCCCTCTCCAGAAGCAGCAGATCGAACAGAACACATGTAGACAAAGAGGTTTACAATCACGGTCTTCAACATATCCCCTTATTGGTTGCTGTCATAATCCTAGAGGACAAAAAATATTAATGGTCTTTGTGTGTGTGTGTGTGTGTGTGTGTGTGTGTGTGTGTGTGTGTGTGTGTGTGTGTGTGTGGCAGCTGGGGGGTTGTACGGGTGTATGTTTACATATAATCGAGGGTGATCTAGTTACCTTGAGCAGTATCTTACACAATACATTATAATAGTTATAACTCTTTCATTAATGACATCGATCCTTACCTATCCTTATAATAGCACCATCACCACATTTGACCTGACTCGCCATTGTACACGATAGTCAAATAATGGAACACTACAACGAGAATAGATCCAGTATGTTCCATGTACCGGGATGTTTGGACAGGTGTAAGAGTTGATGTGTAGATTTAGTGGCCCAAACAAGTGAGCGTCTTGGGTCCACACATTTTATTACTTAAGTGCCTCACCTGCTTCACCTGGCCTCACCTGCTTCACCTGTGTTGTTACCAAGATTTCCAGCAATAAACAAACTTTTATAACAGTCGAGTTAACACACACTGGGAAACTTGGCGTTAAGTATTGCGGTTGATTTTCTCTATTTCATTTCCTTTAAAGTTAATCTGTCAGTATTGTTAGTCATTTTGTATAATATTTTTGCTGTTGTTGAAGATAATGTACTGAAGTGTTGGTACAGAGGAATTTATATTGACTTATGACAGAAATATATTTTAGGTATGAGAGAGTTACTATAGCGAGTCTCAAGCGGTAATTTGGTCGATATGTTTCTGGTATTTAGGTAACTACTGGTGCTGATCATATCTCCAGGATATTACTGGTGAGGGAGAGAGAGCCAGACAGACAAAGAGAGAAAGAGAGAGTGAGAGATCCCAAGATTCTAGAGAGGGAGGAAGAGACAAAGAAATGGAACTATTTCATTTGTTTTCATAAATCATTTAATTATTGCTGGTTATTAAAGTCATTTGTTTTATATTATAGTTATATATGTGTGTGGGTATAGTAACATATGTGCGTGGGTATAGTAACATATGTGCGTGGGTATAATAACATGTACGTGGGTATAGTAACATATGTGCGTGGGTATAGTAACATATGTGCTTGGGTATATAACATATGTGCGTGGGTATAATACCATGTGCGTGGGTATAGTAACATATGTGTGTGGGTATAGTAACATATGTGCGTGGGTATAGTAACATATGTAACATATGTGCGTGGGTATAGTAACATGTGCGTGGTATAATAACATGTGCGTGGGTATAATAACATGTGCGTGGGTATAATAACATGTGCGTGGTGTATTAACATGTGCGTGGGTATAGTAACATATGTGTGTGGGTATAGTAACATATGTGCGTGGGTATAATAACATGTGCGTGGGTATAATAACATGTGCGTGGAGTATAGTAACATGTGCGTGGGTATAATAACATGTGCGTGGGTATAATAACATGTGCGTGGGTATAATAACATGTGCGTGGGTATAATATAGTATAGTAACATATGTGTGGTGGGTAGTAACATAATATTTATATGTGGGTATAGTAACATATGTGCGTGGGTATAATACCATGTGTGTGGGTATATTAACATATGTGTGTGGGTATAGTAACATATGTGCGTGGGTATAGTAACATATGTGCGTGGGTATAGTAACATGTGCGTGGGTATATAACATGTGCGTGGGTATAATATGTGCGTGGGTATAATAACATGCGTGGGTATATAACATGTGCGTGGGTAATAGTAATATGTGTGTGGGTATAGTAACATATGTGCGTGGGTATAATAACATGTGCGTGGGTATGTGCGTGGGTATAATAACGGATGGCATGTAATAACATGTGCGTGGGTATAATAACATGTGCGTGGGTATAATAACATGTGCGTGGGTATAATAACATATGTGTGTGGGTATAGTAACATATGTGCGTGGGTATAGTAACATATGTGTGTGGGTATAGTGCATATGTGCGTGGGTATAATAACATGTGCGTGGGTATAATAACATGTGCGTGGGTATATAACATGTGCGTGGGTATAATAACATGTGCGTGGGTATAATAACATGTGCGTGGGTAACATGTGCGTGGATTATGTGCGTGGGTATAGTAACATATGTGTGGGTATAGTAACATATGTGCGTGGTGGGTATAGTAACATATGTGCGTGGGTATAGTAACATATGTGCGGGTATAGTAACATATGTGCGTGGGTATAATACCATGTGCGTGGGTATAGTAACATATGTGTGTGGGTATATTAACATATGTGCGTGGGTATAATGTAACATATGTGCGTGGGTATAAGTAACATGTGCGTGGGTATAGTAACATATGTGCGTGGGTATAGTAACATATGTGCGTGGGTATAGTAACATATGTGCGTGGGTATAATAACATGTGCGTGGGTATAGTAACATATGTGCGTGGGTATAGTAACATATGTGCGTGGGTATAGTAACATATGTGCGTGGGTATAATAACATCTCTCTATGGTTCATTAACTCATGTATAAGTTTCCTCCTAGTTAAGTCAGGTTAATATAGAACTGATTTTTGTTTTCCATCTTACACACAAAATTCCAGGAACCATTGAGAGTTGATCTGGTTCTCATAAGTTGACAGTTAACAGTAAGAGCGTCGAGGCTGACCACCTAACTGAACATCGCCTCCCCACAACATTCAGTACTCCAAGGATGAACAGACTCACACACATATCTATTATAATTAAGAGAAAAGTAAACCCTTTCCCCTCGACCATTCCTAAGAGACACAAGGTCCATTTAATACTCACTGAACAAACACTGTTCTCTCCCCTGTACTGCTGACAGAACTTAATGTGTGTGTGTGTGTGTGTGTGTGTGTGTGTGTGTGTGTGTGTGTGTGTGTGTGTGTGTGTGTTTTGTGAGAATTTGAGCGATATTTTGTTCAATAGTAGCACAACAGTATGTTTGTATGTATGTTTGTTGTATGTGTGAATGTTTGTTGTTTGTATGTATGTTTGTTGTGTGTATGTATGTATGTATGTACGTAAACATACACAATCAGGTATATCATACAGGAACGACATACGCAGCCAACAACACAATCTTAGAAGAGAACTTTATTTGAACAAGTTAGACCAAGAAAAGCCAAGTTTTTTTTTAGTATTATTTTCCTGGCATACCGTCCGTGTGTCCCGCCGGGAAGTTTTCTAACCTTTGGTACAATAAAGTTATTGTAAGTGTCATGAGCCGCCGTAACTGCCTGTCGTTGTCAACAAATGGCTGTGTTGTGTCACACTTTAAAGTTGTATACCAGAAAGTGTGGGAAACTTTTTGTAAGTGAAGGACGGCACTACAACTTGTCCTGCCACGCACAATGTTCTCTGGTCACTGGACTTTAACTTCTGTTCTATATAACATCACAATATTCTACCTCAGGAACCCTCAGTAAATTTCTCCAAGTGACAGTAACTTGAGGCGACAGTCAAGACGAACAGAACTTGTCCACCTGAGTGAGGTAAACTCTCCCAGGTGACTCCTCCTTGGTGTAATATATCTCTCCGGTGTGTTATACATCGTACACCTGAACAAATTATAATAATAGAGGTATTTTTTCCTCTTATAACGGTATAAAAATGTTTAATATAAGTTTTATATCAATAGTGACTCACCTGTCGTGTTTACAACGCCAGGTATAATGTTCCCTGTTTGCCTTGAGTAAACAACTTTATCATCCCAGGTACGGGTACATTTTGTGTTGCTCTTGTTTACATGAGTCAGCTGGAAGTGCTTACCATCCTAGACTGAACTATACGTTATTGTTGTTGACTTGGGATATAAACAGCCGAGTGTGTTTACCAACTCAGCCTGGACTGTTTGCTATTTTTGTTTATATGAGTCAAACAATTAACAGGTGGATAAATCGATGGATTGTTAGTGATGTCTGCACTGTCTTATATCGAGATATATATTACTGAATACTGAATTATATATTGAACTACACTGAGTTATAAATTGTTCAATATTGAGATACCATCATTATGGGTGTTGTAGTTGAATGTGGGTGCGCCAAGTCCGTAGACTTGTTAGTCATTATTCGTTCATCTGAGTTATATAATTTAGTGGGTCATAACAAGATGGTTATTTATGTTATATATCCCAGCAAAACAAAACAATTCAGGTGAGGTAATGTTGTTTAATTACCGTCTGCTGTACAACCTTTATTTACAGCAGGTATAACACATACTTCCGGGTTAATTAATCGTGTTTTTTGTCCCTTGTGTATGATGGTTGATTATATGTTTATGGAACACGTATATATGTACAGGTGTTTATTAGTTTGAGTTTACATATACGTTAGGTAAGTTTGATAAAGATAGGAGCGCATCTCTTGTGTGACCACCACCACACCACCATCACCATCATCACCATCATCATCACCATCACTACCCTCACCGCCACCACCACCGTTGACCTCAATGACCAACAACCCCCACGTCGCCTTCACTCTCTCTGGTCTGGATGTAATAGCAGGTATAATCCTCTTATTTGATTAACAAGGAGATTGGAGAGGTGGTGGGGGAAGGTTCAGTGATGTATCGCGTGTTTGACATTACCGAACACCCACGCGAAGGGTCAAGTTATTTTCTCCGGTAATATTATGTTGTGAAGTGACAGTGTTGTGAGTGTTGTGTTTTGTTGTTATTATCTACGTCTTGTGTTAGGAGAGATTAGTTAGATTTTTGGGGGTTGTTAATAATAGTTAGTTATGAATTTATTTTAGTATCTTAATATATTTGTTAAGGATTATGGTTTATTTTATTGTTGAATTGAATTAGTTGTAAGTTTATTTTGCTGTTTTAAGATTAATGAGTTATGTTTGTTTGTGTGTTCAGAAGCATCAGTTTATTTTCATATGTTGAGAGAATTTAGGTAAAAGTTATATTTTTTTCATAACTTAAAATCATTTTTATATTAAAAAAATGTAAATCCTGTCCAGATTTAAACTTCATTATAAGTTTTTAATCCCTGTTATAAATCCGAAATCGACACATATATAATAGAATTCAATATGGTGGAATTAACTGGAATTAAATAGGATGAAATTTAAATCCTCCCCGATTACGAGGAGAATTTTTCGTATAATCACCGTCTGTCAGCTTGATCAGTGAGGCGGTGGTGGTGTCTCTGAGGTAGTGTAGCTGTTAATGGAGGCTCATGGTGTTCTGTTATGCTTGCTGCTTAGTTCTTTCGTCTGGCTAATTTGGGCTACTAGTACTAGATTGGCCTGTCTAGTTCTGGATACTATTACTAGATCAGTATGGGTAGTTTTGGATACAAGTACTAGACCAGTTTAGTTAGTTTTGGCTACTGGTACTAGATCACTCTGGCTAGTTTGGGCTACTATTACTACTAGACGAGCCTGGCTAGTTTTGAGTACTAGTAGTAGATCAGCTTGGCTACCTCAGTCCATTATACCAGCTTGGCTAGTTATATGGATAAGCTGACTTATTTTGGCTATTAGACCAATACATCTAGTAGGCACGACCGCCCCTCACCCTCACACCACCTCCCTACCCCCCCTCACCCTCACACTTTCCTACCCCCCCTCACCCTCACATCGCCCCCCCCCACTTCTCTACTCGTTCGATTAAATATTTAGATCCAACTAACGTTCTGCTCTATTTGGATAACCTTTTATTTTTACAGCCATAGTTAACGTACAGTAAAATGTGTCGACCCGAGCTACACGACACAACACCCAGTGTGTAAAGATGAGCGTCCTATCACACACTGGGTGACGCTGAGGCACAATATTGTAATGGTGGAATTGTAAATCGATGAAGGTTAACGGTGTGTTGTGGAGGCGACCATCACAGACGCTCTACTTGTTGCTGGTTTACGAGGCCTCATATAAACTAGTAATAATACAAATACTCCCATGATAACAGATGAGGATAGATAAGGTTACTTGGCTCTAAACTAATTTTTTTTTAATTAAGGTTCAGAACGATTTACCGGCGAGGTCCTCAAAAAACTGCAGGTGGTATCTGAAAATGTTTGATTGTTTACGTTATTTCTGTACCAGTAGTGCACACACGCACACACACACGCACACACACACACGCACACACACACACACACACACACACACACACACACACACACACACACACACACACACACTGGACAGCTGTAGGCCACTAGAGTGCGCCAATAACACCTCTTCAACATATTGTGGCGGAGTTCCATCAATAACCAATTAGTGAGGTGTCAGCGCAACACCTGGCTGACACCATTCCTACAGGAACACGTCACCACCGCTGCTGCTGACATCACCTTCTCCCACAAAGACTTATATTAAGAATTATCCTTCCTTGTGAAAGAGTTGACCACACACACACACACACACACACACACACACACACACACACACACACACACACACACACACACACACACACACACACACACACACACACACACACACACACACTTTTTCTTCATACACCAACTCATATGTATAGCAAGATGTGTCAGGACTAAAGACCGTGATCGCTCCTCTACATATCAACTTACTAACAGTCCGTAGACGAGGTAGATAAGTAGGTAGATAGGTTCATGGAAATAATGGCTAATGGGTTGTTATAGTAATTTGTGATATTTATGTTTGAATGTTTGGTAAAGAATAATATAGAAGGAACATATTGATCAATACCTGCTGTGTGTATTGACTCCCGCTGTTAGAGTAGTAATATGAGATAAATGGATAAAACAGGGAGGAAGAGAATAATAAAAGAGGAAGGGTATGGGAAACAGAGGCAAGTGAGAGGGAGTAAGTTGTTGGAGGTAAACCTGGCAGTAAGTTGTTGGAGGTAAACCTGGCAGTAAGTTGTTGGAGGTAAACCTGGCAGTAAGTTGTTGGAGGTAAACCTGGCAGTAAGTTGTTGGAGGTAAACCTGGTAGTAAGTTGTTGGAGGTAAACCTGGTAGTAAGTTGTTGGAGGTAAACCTGGTAGTAAGTTGTTGGAGGTAAATCTGCCAGTAAGTTGTTGGAGGTAAACCTGGTAGTAAGTTGTTGGAGGTAAACCTGGCAGTAAGTTGTTGGAGGTAAACCTGGCAGTAAGTTGTTGGAGGTAAACCTGGTAGTAAGTTGTTGGAGGTAAACCTGGCAGTAAGTTGTTGAAGGTAAACCTGGTAGTAAGTTGTTGGAGGTAAACCTGGCAGTAAGTTGTTGGAGGTAAACCTGGTAGTAAGTTGTTGGAGGTAAACCTGCCAGTAAGTTGTTGGAGGTAAACCTGGCAGTAAGCAACCAATGTATTATGTAAGGAACAATTTTGCCGTGGACAAAGAAAGAAAGAATGTAACATAAAATGAGAAAGAAGAATGATGAGAAGAGGAAGGAAGGCATAACATAAGATAGACTTGCTGTCTCCAGAGGTTCTTCCTTCACAAGACATGAGAGAGAGAGAGAGAGAGAGAGAGAGAGAGAGAGAGAGAGAGAGAGAGAGAGAAATTTTCACTCGAAGAATTAAGTTGCGTTCAGTCTTTCTGGGTCTTAACCAGCAGACAGATAGACTGATAGTTAGATGGCCTTACTAGTCATATCTGTCTGTCTGCGTGTCTGGTTACATTGGCCAGATCTCTTCTCCTTGAATTTCGATTAGTTATTTTGAGTACCCCCCATCCCCCCCACTTTTTACCCCCCGGGATTTTTGAACAGCTGCCATCCATCGTTGGTTTGTTTGTCCGAGAAGTTCTTTACCTGAGACTGGTTGAGGGCTTGTTGCTACACTATACACCCACAGTCTGTATCTGTTAAGAGTCAGGAACGAGTCTCCACATTCTCAGAAAATCAAAATGGCTAAAATATACACCATGAAAAGTTTGACATTGTTATTAAGATGAATTTCAAATATATTAGCTTCTCTGAGACTAAATGTATAATATCATCCAAAAAGAAAAGGTCTCGACTGCTACTTCATCCTGACTCTATACTGCCTCGCTTATTACTTCACTAGAGTAATATTCCCTCCATAGACGACTTCCAACCACTCCCTCTCTTTCTCCGTTACTCACCTCCAACTACTCCCTCCCTTCGTCACTCCTCCCGATGTTGGTCTTTGTAACTCACAATATGTCACAAGATCTCTGAGGTGCTGAAGAAACACAAACTCTTTTATGGCCGCCAACACAAGTTTTATTAATAACTGTTTTAGTCTTGTTTGTAATTCTACTGAGATGAACTTAAGATGCAGCCTGGGAGACTTACACCAACCTCGCCTCGCTCATATCTGGGGAGGATTTATGACCAACAGCTGTTTGACAAGACGTTTTGTAAAGGTTTCAAGAGAGACTCGTGGCGCCACTGCTATAGGGAGGTGTATCCTGCAACAGTGTTTTCATAAGATACATGCAAAAAGGATAATGTTGTGTGGTGTAGGGGAGACGATGGTGGTGTTGGAGAGTGTGAGGGAGATGATGGTGGTGTTGGAGAGTATGAGGGAGATGATGATGGTGTTGGAGAGTGTGAGGGAGACGATGGTGGTGTTGGAGGTGTGGGGAGTGATGGTGTTGGAGAGTGTGAGGGAGACGATGGTGGTGTTGGAGAGTGTGAGGGAGACGATGATGGTGTTGGAGAGTGTGAGGGAGAGGAGACGATGGTGGGAGAGTGTTGGAGAGTGTGAGGGAGATGATGATGGTGTTGGAGAGTATGAGGGAGATGATGGTGGTGTTGGAGAGTGTGAGGGAGACGATGATGGTGTTGGAGAGTGTGAGGGAGACGATGGTGGTGTTGGAGAGTGTGAGGGAGACGCTGATGGTGTTGGAGAGTGTGAGGGAGACGCTGATGGTGTTGGAGAGTATGAGGGAGACGCTGATGGTGTTGGAGAGTGTGAGGGAGATGATACTGATGGTGGAGATTAATTAGAAGACGTTGAAGAGAAAGAGACTAATAACCAACATAATTTCTTGAGGCTTCTTTAAAACGATGTTGAGTTACTGTTTTCTTCTTTGGTGTTGATGAAGAAAAGTTGGAAGGGGAAGAAGCGAGGAGGAGGAGGAGGAGGAGGAGGAGGAGGAGGAGGAGGAGGTAGTAAAGCAGAGATCTAAGACTAGGAAGAGAGATTAAGAAAGAGGGTACAGGAGGGAGAGAAAGACAAAAATGGGACAAGGAGAGAGACTACAAAGGACAGACAAGGATAATGGGAGGGAGGAAGACATGAAAAAGCAAAGACAGAGAGAGAAAATAAATACAAACAACTAAAAGCAAATAAACACTTAAACAATTATATCCATCAACAAATACACAAACAAACATCAGTTATATGCAAATAAAAGACAAATGGAATTATAATCTTTCTTACAGTCTGGTCATCTCAACTGTGTCTTCATTATTGTCTATGTTTTAATCTACAGTGGATTAAGGGAGACAGAATCCTCAAGAAAGGGAGAATAACATAAGAAAAGAGAATAATTACTTGGCATAATGTAAATAATTAATGCATGTTAAGACAAGACGTGTAGATAACATAATTCCATAGCCTCAACATACATACATACATACCTAACCTAACTTAACCTTACCAAACCTAACCTAACCTCGCCCCCCCCCGCAAAGAAATTCCTGGATTAGCAAAGGTCTAACTTAATTATTCCCACCAAGACAACCAGCCATCCCGGTACCCCCAGACCTCAACTTGCCGTCACACAGGAGAAAAACATATCCGCTGACAAAAATAATTCCCACCACCACGAAATTTCCGGGACCTGAAGAAAAAAATCTGAGCTCCAACAAATTTCAGTAACAACTCTGCCAGACACCAGACGGCCTCGGGAGGTTAGGTTCTTATCGGGGTAAAAAGTGGATGAAGATTGGCCAAGAACCTCATCGTGTAGCAGTGTGTGTGTGTGTGGTAACAGTGTGTGGTGGGGAACACACACACACACACACAGTAAGCTGACGTCAGATGAAAACAAATGGAGGAAAAAGTCGTTAAGTGGTGGACGACATCTTGGTGGGTGGAGACATAAGAGACCGACTTGAAGACGTGAGGTCAGGTCAGGTCAGGTCAGGTCAACATAAGAACATAAGAATGGAGGAAACTGCAGCGGGCCTATTGACCCATACTGGGCAGTCCCGTTTATACCCAACCCCTATTGCTCATATAAGTATCCAACTTATGTTTGAAGCTATCAAGCGTATTCGAGTTAATGATGATATTTGGTAACTTGTTCCATTTATCCACTACTCTGTTTCCAAACCAGTGTTTACCTATTTCACGCCGAAATCTAAATTTGTCTAATTTAAAACCATTGTTACGAGTTCGCTCCTGGTTGGATAGTTTGAGTACCTTTGTAATGTCCCCCTTGTTTAACCCTGACTTCCATTTATACACCTCTATCATGTCGCCCCTCACTCTACGTCTCTCGAGGGAGTACAAATTAAGATGCTTTAACCTGTCTCTGTATTCAAGGTTCCTAATGCCCGGGATTAGTCTTGTCATTCTCCTCTGGATTCTTTCCAATGATTCTATATCCATTCTGTAATACGGTGACCAGAACTGAACTGCGTAATCCAGGTGAGGTCTCACAAGCGCTAGATATAATTTTAAGATGACCTCGCAAATCTTGTAACTAACACTCCTTTGTATGAACCCAAGTACTTTATTAGCCTTGTTACGAGCAAAAAAACATTGTTTACTTGGCTTAAGATTCCTACTTATCATTGCTCCTAAATCTCTCTCGCAGTCGGATTCCACAATGGCATCGTTGTTCATCTGGTAACTGGTTTCCCTGTTTACATCTCCTATACTGAGTACTTTACATTTGTCCACATTGAATTTCATCTGCCATTTTACCGACCACTCGAAAAATTTGTTTCGATCTTCCTGTAGTTTTGCAGAGTCCCCGTCAGATTTAATTACACGTCCTATTTTGGTGTCATCAGCAAATTTACTTATGTTGCTGTCTACGCCGATATCTATGTCGTTTATGCATATAATAAATAATAATGGTCCAAGTACTGAGCCTTGGGGAACTCCACTAGTGACGTTGCTCCAATGCGATTTAGTGCCGTTTATGCTCACTCGCTGTTTCCTGTCCCGTAACCACGCCCTAATCCATTTAAGGATATTACCATTGATGCCATGCGCTTCTACCTTTCTAATTAGTCTTTCGTGGGGGACTCTGTCGAAGGCTTTGCTAAAGTCGAGATATACCACATCATAATTGTGCCCCTCGTCCACCGATTCGAAAACTGATGAAAAGAATGTTAATAGATTAGTTAGACATGAACGCCCGCTTGTGAAGCCATGTTGGGAATCATTGATCAACTTGTGCTTCTCCAGGTGGTTTCGAATAGAGTTTGAAATAATTGATTCTAGTCAAGTCAAGTCAAGGTCTAGGAATAGGAACACAAATACTCAAGCGATTAACTATTACTTGGAGATGAACGTTATTTATTTGGAGAACTTGGTTAATTTCATCGAGAACTTGGTTAATGACTTAGAGAACTAGGTTACTTAATCAGAACCAAGAACGACAAAAATGATTCCGGGACTTAGAAACCTTACATATCAAGATAGGTTAAAGAAACTTAACTTGCATTCCCTAGAAAGACGAAGAGTGCGGGGTGATATGATGGAAGTATTTAAGTGGATGAAAGGAATCATTAAAGGAGATATAGATAAGGTTCTTATAATATCCGAGCAGGATAGGACTCGTAGCAAAGGATTTAAGTTGGATAAGTTTAGGTTTAGGATGGAGATAGGAAGGAACTGGTTCACAAATGGGGTGGTGGACGAGTGGAACAAGCTTAGCAACTTTGTAGTAAGTGCTGGAACGCTGGAAAATTTTAAAAGGAGGCTGGATAGATTCATGGATGATAGAGAGTGGTAGTAACTCTCGACAGGAGCTGCCATGCACAGGCCAACCGGCCTATTGCAGACTCCTTATTTTCTTATGTTCTTAATTACTTCGGGAACTAAGTTAATATAGTGAAAAATCAGGTATTATGTGAAGATCCAAGTAAAGTCTATTAAGAATTGCATAGTTAAACCCGGTTCATTATCTCTCTCTCTCGCGCTCTCTCTCTCTCTCTCTCTCTCTCTCTCTCTCTCTCTCTCTCTCTCTCTCTCTCTCTCTCTCTCGGTTGGAGCTTCATCACAGGCCAGAGCGGATATTGGGTCCTGCAGTACTTAGTAAACTGTTGAATACCTCCAGCTTCTGACCTCCCGCGTCCCCACACTCACGGCCTCTCTCTTCTGCCTCTCCCATCCCACCTGTGACCCACCACCACCTGCCCCACCACCTCTCCCACCCCTCCTGTGACCCACCACCTCTCCCACCCCTCCTGTGACCCACCTCTCCACCCCTCCTCTGGCCCACCACATTCACTGTCTCTTTTAGTTTTGATCCATCTTTATTCCGAATGCACCGAGAGAGAGAAGAAGAAGAGAGAGAGTGTTTTAGACGAGCTATTATCCTCCTCTTCCTCCTCCTTCTCCTATTCCACCCCCCTCCTCCTCCTCCTCCTCCTCCTCCTCCTCCTCTCTTACAATCTCCGGTCCTCAGCAAGAGTTAATTCTATTGCTAAATTATATCCGACCAAGGAAGACAAGAGACCCTAGTTAGCTCACCCATCACGGACACCATCACGATATTACCTTCCTAATCAACATATAATCTTCTCCCTAATCCTATGCCCTGAACCACGCCCTGACTCTGGTTGACGTAATGCTATAGGTTTTTTTTTCAGTTTAGGATAACAGCTGAAACATTATTGACCTTAATTCAGGTCCTATTTATGTTTTGGTCATCTTCCAGGTCCAGGGGGCAATTGAAGGAGTAGTATTGCCCTAAAACAGGTCCTAATATCCCAGGTCCAGGTCTCGGCTGTAGAAGCGATGCCCTGATATATCAAGGTGTCTCCAGGTGAACTTTGTAATGAAGTAAGTTTGAGACAGGTGGTGCAGGTGGACTGATACCTGGACCACTGTGCACTGTGTGTGCTGGTGAAGTGACTGTAAAGTTACTAGTGAAGTGAGTAACTGAGTGTGGTGGTGAAGTGAGAGAGTGAAGTGGTGAATCCATTGATATTTGCTGGTATTTACTGTGTTAGCAACTCACGGATGGCCCGGCGGTCGGACACACACACGGACAGGAAAGTTGTATTTCTATGTCACCTTCCCAAGACGACGGTGGACAATAAATGTGTGTCCTGGAGCTGAAATTCATACAGGATACGTGTGGGTGAGGGAAACACAGGGCAATATGACCACTGAGAAATGACACTGAAATTTCTTGAGACATCCACAATTTTTCACTAGGTAAGAGGCGCTCTGGTCTGTGGCTGGAGGGATATATATATATATATATATATATATATATATATATATATATATATATATATATATATATATATATATATATATATATATGTATATATATATATGTGTATGTATGTATGTATGTATGTATGTATGTATATATGTATGTATGTATGTATTTATGTATGTATGTATGTATGTATGTGTGTGTGTATGTATGTATGTATGTATGTATGTATATATGTATGTATGTATGTATGTATGTATGTATGTATGTATGTATGTATGTATGTATGTATGTATGTATATATATACACATATAAGACCTAGTATCCTACTCGATGTAGTTACAAAGGCTGTTACAATATAAAATCTTTTGCAAGACAGAGAAACTGGTCTGTATACGACTCGGGCGAAAAGGGTGTATGCCATTCTTGCTGCTCAGGGTCATACTTAAAGCTGTAAACTGAAGCGTTGGTTTTTATTGGATGGTAACGATAGTGTGTCCTAATCTGAGGTACTTTATCATATTCTGTTAAGCTCTCGTAAAAATATATAATTTACCGAAAGTGTTTTTAGTTAGGATATTTTTTGTTTTACGAAACTCATAAATTCACAAATACTTAATTGAAAAAAGTTAATTACCTGGAACTTATTAATTATTTTTAGTCATCGCATTATTATAAATAACCAACCCACTGTTGACCACGGCTGTAGAGTGGACAATGTGAGGATGATGATTTTAGGGTAAATATTAGTGTGTCTGTTGAGCTAAATAATACAAGCAAACATTATTATTATTATTATTATTATTATTATTATTATTATTATTATTATTATTATTATTATTATTATTATTATTATTATTATTATTATTATTATTATACGCATTACTATTAAGAGTAGTATTATTATACGCATTACTATTAAGAGTAGTATTATTATACGCATTACTATTAGCAGTAGTATTATTATACGCATTACTATTAGCAGTAGTATTATTATACGCATTACTATTAACAGTAGTATTATTATACGCATTACTATTAGCAGTAGTATTATCATAACTGTAATTACGCATATCATCGGTATCATCACTGA
Organism: Homarus americanus; assembly: GCF_018991925.1. NCBI lineage: Eukaryota > Metazoa > Arthropoda > Malacostraca > Decapoda > Nephropidae > Homarus > Homarus americanus. The sequence goes on along the minus strand of NW_024728474.1, from coordinate 850,552 downwards.
AGTACCCACAATTATCCGACATAATCCTCTCTCACACACACCAGCCAGAATCACCTTTTATTCTCATTACCAGAGCTTTACTCCCCACCACGGTTCATTATCACCTTAACTGGACGGAAGAGTTGCTGTAAAGAACATTAGGAGAGTCTAAACTTTTTCACGACCACAGATATGATGGTTCGCTCCCTTACCAGCAGTAAGTGTCGTGTAGCCAGTCTAGACACAGAAGAGAGAGAGAGAGAGAGAGAGAGAGAGAGAGAGAGAGAGAGAGCAGTGCACGTATTACTGCTAAACAACAACCACCACCACCACCACCACCACCACCGCAACAACAACAACAACCACCACCACGTAACAACAACCACCACCACCACCACTACCACCACCACTACAAACACTAAGACAGCCACTAGCCAACAGGGTCTCAGTGCTTCTCATTTAATGCTTCATAACTACTACTACTGTTACGGTGTATACATCGTTGGCTGCGTCTCCATAGCACCATAACTACAACGTTTATTATAAGTTAGTAACAGTGAGTCTCGCAGCTGCTGGTGACATTCAATACACCAAAACGCTCTTACAAGTTGTGCTTTTACTCTTCTTTTTTTTGTTTAATCTTAATATATAAAACTTACGGGCGAATATATCTTGTCTCGGTTCATTTTGTAGCGTGTTATGTGTCGTAGACTACCATGGTGCTTGGCTCCTGCTAGATGACTGCGGCGTGAGTCTTGTTAACGTCAGGTAGCTCACAGTGGAATGGTGTCTTGAAGGCAACCAAGGAGGGAACACACACTATGTACTGGTGTTGATGGGGGGGGGGGAGCTCTGTGTTGTGCTATATCGTGGTGGATGACTGAGAATAATGCTTGAACTTTTTAATAAGGAAGAGAATGTGTGTGTGTGTGTGTGTGTGTGTGTGTGTGTGTGTGTGTGTGTCTTCTTTGTCTGTCTGTAGATTCCCTCTTGCCCGGTTTCCTCAACAGTAGTCGTCTTGCCTTTCACTCTGCACCATTAACTCGAGTCTCTCACACATTGTTCCGCCATATTTACTGATAGTTAAATAGATCCTCTTCTGTGATAGCTCAGGTGATACTTATTTTATTTCTTATTATCGCTGTTATCTGTTATTCGTTTATATCTCTCTATCATCCATTAGTTTTTTTTGTTCCGTCATTAAGATAAAAAAAACCCCGAGGCCTAATGGTGTCTGCCTCATCCTCTGTTAATGAGGTTCTTTATCACGTAAATTACAGGTAGTTCTCACACCTCTGTCACCTGGATGTTGCTTCGAGTTTTATGGTTTAATATTGCCCAAATTTCCGTCTAATATACATAAACTGGCTTAAGTGTTTTAATAAGTTAGTCAGTCGTGTAGTGTTTTGTTTTAAATTAAGTTATTTTTATTTTATTTCATGTTTTTCATATATGTTAATCAGTTGTTTACATCACAACACAGGTTTAATTCCCATCTTCCACCGTGGTTGTGATTTACAAGCTAGATTTTGATGTTATTGTGAAATTTGTTAATGCTTCACGTATGACCCTAATAGTGTTGACCCGTGTCTAGGCATTATTGTACATAAGTTTACTTGTCTAGTTATGATGACAGGTAGAGAATTAAACAGTACATACAATATGTAGGTTGAGGAGCTCTTCTACAATATCATTTAACTTCGTTTCTTTTTCTTTGTTTTGCATTTTCTTCTTTAATATATACCGAGAAATGTAGGATAAACTAAAAACAACAAATATAATCCGCGTGGGTGTCACATTTTATCATCAGTAAATTTGTTCACAAGGATAAATAAACTTAGACTCAGCAGATAACAATAACTTGCCCTCAGCCTCCACCATAAACACAAGAATGAAAACAAACGAATTCCACCGTCCTCCCTCAGTGGCTGATACAACAACTGCTGCCGTCCCCTGTCGTAAAGCTCACAGTCCTACACGAGAGCAACTTTAACCCAACTTTAGGTTCTGGGAGAGTGCAGCCTTATCTTGCCCTTGCCAGCCACTCTTCCCTCGGGCCCTGAAACCTTTGTGAAACGAGATTGTACCTCGCTGGGTGATGACCTGTGACAGTAGATGACTGACTGGTAGACAAACATCGACAGTAGATGACTGACTGGTAGACAAACACCGACAGTAGATGACTGACTGGAAGACAAACATCGACAGTAGATGACTGACTGGTAGACAAACGCCGACAGTAGATGACTGACTGGTAGACAAACACCGACAGTAGATGACTGACTGGTAGACAAACACCGACAGTAGATGACTGACTGGTAGACAAACACCGACAGTAGATGACTGACTGGTAGACAAACACCGACAGTAGATGACTGACTGGTAGATGAACACCGACAGTAGATGGATCAATAATTGAATGATGGGTAGATAATCTTCCACACCTGTCCACATATTCCACAGTCTTCCACAACACCTTGAATTTTCCCCAGCCCTTAACAGCCCTCCCCAACACTTCCCAGCCCTTAAAAGCCCTCTCCAACACTTTCCAGCCCTTAACAGCCCTCTCCAACACTTCCCAGCCCTTAACAGCCCTCTCTAACACTCCCCAGCTTTTAACAGCCCTCTCCAACACTCCCCAGTCATAACAGCCCTCTCAACACTCCCCAGCCCTTAACAGCCTTCTCTAACACTCCCCCAGCCCTTAACAGCCCTGTCTAACACTCCCCAGCCCTTAACAACCCTCTCAACGCTCCCAGCCCTCCCTCTCAACACTCCCCGGCAACAGCCCTCTCTAGCACTCCCCAGCCCTTAAACGTCATCCCCTACCAGTAATCCCATTCATATCTCTCTCTCTCTCTCTCTCTCTCTCTCTCTCTCTCTCCACAGCTACAGACACGACTACACCCGCTATCCTATTTCATTCCCCTGTTCCCCCAATCCCACCCAACTCCCGTGGGAACTCCCTTATACTCTACACCCATTGTCACGTTAACCACGACCAGTCCTCATGTCACTTTTACTAGTGTTCCTCTCTACCGTCACATGCCAGCCTCATCCCAATCGTCTTTCCTGTAGGATCGTTCTTTCTTTCTTTCTTTCTTTCTTTCTTTCTTTCTTTCTTTCTTTCCATCACTGAAGAGCCCCCCTGCTGTCTAGTGTCTTTTCGTAGGTTTAGGAAAATACGGAAAATACGAAGAGGTTTTGATTCCCTAAGGTTTGTGTGTGAGAGAGAACACTGTATGGTTATGAGGGGTGACGAAGGTAATACACACTGGAGTCATACGGTGTTGGAACTCTTCTCTGAATATGACCAGGAGGAGAGACTGTTTGTTTATGGGTGTAGTTTGTGTGGTGTAATTCTTTCTTGAGAATGTGGCGCTGGATGTGGTGCTAGATGTTGCGCTGCATATAGTGCTGGATGTGGTGCTAGATGTGGTGCTGGATATATGACTAGAATTTTTTTTTGTGTGTTTAATAATGGTGCAACTTGGTGGAATTTTTCGAGTGTAGTTTTCAGGGAAGTTTATTCATTTGTGTCTTTCATTACAAGAAGTTTATTCATTCTGTATAATAATAGGAATTCATTGTTATTTTTTATTGTAGTTTTTAAGGAAGTTTATTTACAATGAAGAAAGTGTACTGGGAAATATATTGAATTATCCCCCTGGTTCTGTATAACTTGTGTTGAATAAACTAAATCTAGAAGAAGAAAAAAAGTAACTGGAAAGAAGACTTTTTTTTTGTAGCTGATGTTGTTATATAAATTCTATTGATAGAAAAATGGAATAAAAATCACGAGCTGAGGCCAAATGATGCTGAAAAGTCTGTATTGGAATATGGAATTCTGGGTAAAATCTATTTTTGACATTTATAATGGAAGAGGGATTATATCGGTGAAATGGAATACTAGAAATAGATTTTTTTTTATTGGACTTTTGTGCAGGATGTTGAAAATATTCCTTATTGCGCCGGCAGCTCTATACGTGCCATTGTTATCGACTACGGCATCCATCCACTAACAGTAAAAAAAGATATTAAGCAAAATTATGCACGTTCCTAAACATAATAAGTCAAACAATTCCAAGATAAAGGATGATTAAAAAGTCTCTGTGCACCTGTGATATCTGTAACTGTATGGAGAACAAGGTAAATAACCCTACTCTTAATTATTGTAAGTGCACAGAGACTTTTCGATCACCCAATATATGATCTACATGGGAAAAATGGTTCATGAATATATAAAATAATAATATATGTTAATTGGATTATAAGACACAGGTAAAAGGAAAATAGTATTGGAGAATCACGAGAATTTTGAGAATTTTCATTGAATTATGGCGACTGGAAGGATTGGTTCTGTCATACTGGGTAATAGGATTCTTGATTTTGGAAGCCTGGGGAGATAAGGTATAAGATAACGTATGTTGGAAAGATTGGGTCTGGTGTATGTGTGTTTGGAAAGATTGGGTCTGGTGTATGTGTGTTTGGAAAGATTGGGTCTGGTGTATGTGTGTTTGGAAAGATTGGGTCTGGTGTATGTGTGTTTGGAAAGATTGGGTCTGGTGTATGTGTGTTTGGAAAGATTGGGTCTGGTGTATGTGTGTTTGGAAAGATTGGGTCTGGTGTATGTGTGTTTGGGGATTGGTTTTATAATATTGGAGGTTTGTTAAATTGTTTGTTGATTACTGATTGGTTAAAAGCTTGGTACTGGGATAACATAAGCTAATATTTTTACCTATTAGATAATAATAAATAATAATAATAGGAGAAGAAACTATGATTAATTGATAGTACTTACACACACACACACACACACACACCAGAGAGCATTTTGCCAGGGGAAAAAATGCCTCGTCTTATGGAAATTCAGCATCATATCTCAGTGGTTACATCCCCGTGTGTGTACGATTCTCCAGAGTGTTGTACCCACACCCACACCCACACCCACACCCACACCCACACCCACATCCACACATTATGTAGTCTATATGGGCTTCTATAACAGAGCTTATTTTTATTATTCCTGTGACCTCATGTGGAGAAATAGTAACATATATTGTTAGTGTCTCAGTAGGGAAATAACTGCTTATGTTACAGTGTCTTAATAAATGAAAAGAGGGGAATAGGTGAAATTAAGAAAACAGAGAGAAGTTAATTACTAAGAAAAGAGAAAGATGAATGGCAGACATAAGAAGATGGATATGGAAGAGAAGGAGGAAGACAGTAATATTGAACGAGAGATGATGAATCAGGTGTGTAAATTGATTATGACTATTCCTTAGTGTTGGAATGAAGGCCCCTTGTGTGTGTGTGTGTGTGTGTGTGTGTGTGTGTGTGTGTATACGTGTGAATAGGCTGTATTAATTGCACCATAGCGGAATTCTGACAATCAAATGGTATTCTGATTGCGTGTGTTTACCTTGGCACACCTGGCTGACAAAGCTAAGTTACTCACGCGTGTGTTTATTTAGTTTGGATCAGTGAAGCATCAGAGACACGTGGTAATGTCTGTGTGTGTATGTGTGTGTGTGTGTGTGTGTGTGTGTGTGTGTGTGTGTGTGTGTGTGTGTGTAGATGGATAGTTCCTGCTATATAATCTTGTATTATGACAGTCAAGTGGTATTCTGCTTGTGTGTTTACCTTCATTTACCTGATTGACAGACGCAGGTGAGCATGCATGTGTTTGTTTACCTATGACCAGCTGATACATGCCAGGGAGAGACACGGTCAAATACAAACGTTTACCCTTGGTCAGCTGACTGGCAGAGTGTCTTAGTGGTCAACGTGAGTTTACTATAAGTCAATGTGATATGGGTGAATGTGACTCTCTAGGTAGTAATTTGTTAGTATAGGTTTGAGGGAAATGTTTGTTGTTTAGTCTTTAGCAGAGAGAGAGACGGGGAGAGTGTGTCTGTGTGTTGAAGGGAGAAAGAGAGAGAGAGAGAGAGAGAGGAAGGGAGAGTGATAGAGGAAGAGAGGGAGGGAAGGAGGGAGAATGATATAGGAAGAGATGGAGGGAAGAAGGGAAAGTGATGGAGAAAGAGAGAGAGAGAGGAAGGGAGAGTGATAGAGGAAGAGAGAGTAGGAAGGACGGAGAAGGAGAGTGATGGAGAGAGAGAGGAAGGGAGAGTGATAGAGGAAGGGAGGTAAACATAATTTATCATACCCTCAATACTATAGTCCATAACATAACCTACCTGGCAGAAAACATCACTACCTCACCTTACCCTTCGTCCCACTTAATGCCTTGTACTTGTGTCTGTCCAAGTTAACACCCCCCCTCCCTCTCCCCCCTTAGTGGCAGCCTAGACACCCCCTAACACCAGTCTAGCTGATAGCCTTGAAGGTGTCCTAACCTAACACAAGAAGCAGCAGTCGACTCCCTCCACCCCAGCTAAGAAATTCAGACAAGCATCCACGTGTAAAACTTAACACTGTGGCTCTGAGCTCTTGCCCACAACTGTCTTAAATATACCTTAGCTTTATACATGTTATTGACCTAACCTAACCATACAACACAGCTATAACACTGACTAACGTTTAATAAGTACTTCATGTTACGTGCTCCTTGTTACGTGCTCCTTGTTACGTGTTTCTTGTTTTGTGTTTCATGTAACAAACCATTAAACCAGCTCAATAAACCGATGTAATAAATCATTAAACCAACGAAATAAACCATTAAACCAACGGAATAAACCATTAAACCAACGGAATAAACCATTAAACCAACGGAATAAACCATTAAACCAGCTGATGGCAAATTGAGATTTATGCACAAGGAAAAACACAGCAGACGATATAAGGTCAATGTTTTAAGGGTGAAGAACCTCGAGAGAGAGATTGATGGAGGGAAGAGAATAACGGAGGGAGGGAGGGAGGGAAGTGATGGAGGCATAAGACAGTGATGGAGAGAGGAGTGATAGAGGGAGAGAGAAAGAGAGAGGGGGAGAGTGATGGAGACAGTAGTGAAAAATAACCCCACTAAAGCCTCTGGTCCATCACGTCTCTTTCCACCTGCTCCTCACCTGCTCCACCTGCTCCTCACCTGCTCCACCTGCTCCTCACCTGCTCCACCTGCTCCACCTGCTCCACCAGCTCCTCACCTGCTCCACCTGCTCCTCACCTGCTCCACCTGCTCCTCACCTGCTCCAGTACTATGCTCCTGTGTATTGTTTTCTCTCAAGTCTTCATATATTTTCTCTATACGTATCGTAGAATTACTTTTTATGTTCGTTTTGCATTGTTTTGTTGTGTGACTTAGGATAACAGTGATCGGGGTGAGACCACTGAAGCAACTCCATCTTACTTCTTCTGTTGCTGTTCGTTTATAAATTGTCGAATATTTCTTTTCACGTACAATTTTATCTGAAGACGGAGAAAAGATGAAGAGAAATGAATAGGTGATATTTAGGAGCAAGGAGGGCCTAAGGCGTGTGTGTGTGTGTGTGTGTGTGTGTGTGTGTGTGTGTGTGTGTGTGTGTGTGTGTGTGTGTGTGTGTGTGTGTGTGTGTGTGTGTGTGTGTGTGTGTGTGTGTGTGTGTGTGTGTGTGTGTGTGTGTGTGTGTGTGTGTGTGTGTGTGTGTGTGTGTGTGTGTGTGTGTGTGTGTGTGTGTGTGTGTGTGTGTGTGTGTGTGTGTGTGTGTGTGTGTGTGTGTGTGTGTGTGTGTGTGTGTGTGTGTGTGTGTGTGTGTGTGTGTGTGTGTGTGTGTGTGTGTGTGTGTGTGTGTTTACATCCCAAATCCTTATATAGTTCATTATACTTTACCCACCAGTGTCATAATCCAAATCACTCAGTAAGAAAGATTTAATACACCAGTTATGAAAGAACACCAGTTTATAAACAAGGTTAACTATCTCTTTAAACCACAACAGTTAATCCATCAGTGAACTTCGGGTTAATCTTTAATGACGAATAATAATAATCCCAACAACAAAAATTATTATTTGGTATATTTTATGTAAAGTGGCTGAGTGTTTTCATGTTTACTGTACCCTGTAGGTTATTTCCCGCCGTGGTTAGGAACACATGACTTAGACTAACTGTTAATACTAAGACTGTCTCTTTGATTTGTAAGGAACGACCGGATGTACGACCTGATGCTTAAGACTGATCCTCTGACCTGAAGATAAGACGACCTCTGTTATCTTTCTTAGCTGTGGTGAAGTCGTTGTATAGATATTGTTTATCTCAAGTTCCGGAATTAAAATAATCTTTCGTATTATCAATTTTGTTAAGTTATTATCTTATCTTGTCCTTCTTCTCTTCTTCTTTTTCTCCTCCCCTTCATTCTCTCTCTTCCTCGCTGTGTATACTCTAATCCCACCTCCTCAATTTTTTCACTATTTTTCCTTTTACAGTTTTCTCATGTTTTCATTACTCTTACTTCATATTTTCTAAACATTATTTCTTTCTTCCTCTCCCCTTTTCTATCTCTCCCTTGATTCTTTCCTCCTTCCTCTCTCTCCTTTCATCTGTTCTTTTATCTTTCCATATCACATGAATATACGCCCTCTTCCTCTCCTCATTCCCCCACCTCTATCTTTTCTTTGTTTTCTCTTCTTTCATCAGCTCTTCTTTCTGTTTCCTCATACGTTTTTCGTGTTTCATAAGGCAAAATATATACCTCTTCCTCCTTCCTTTCATTCTTCAGTCTGTTCGCCCTTCCTTCCTTCCTTCCTTCAATCTTTCCCTCCTGCCTTTCTTTTTCCATTCAGTCTATCCGTCCCTCTTTCCTTTCTTCCTTCACTCACCTTTATCTCTCCTATCCTTCCATTTACTTCTCCCCACTTCTGCTTCCACGCCATCTTCTCTCCTCATCTCATCTTAAAATTTCTCCCCACACACCAGCTTCCATTCAGAATCTACTCAGGTTAAAATAAGCTCCCCAAAAAGTGAGACAGTAACAGAGGCTCAGCAAAGTATACCGTCAGACAGAGAGACAGACAGGGAGACGTAAATGGAGGCGGAGTAAAGGACGGGTGATGTTAGGGAATAGAAGAAGCGAGAGTTAAAAATAGCGAGACAGGAAGACTATGAATGACAGTGATGTGTAATAATTATGAAGTGATTGTCAATGTTTTGGTAATAGTTTTTGGGTAGAAGTCCTCTCTCTCTCTCACCATACGCTTGGGATGAGTCTCTGGGTAATGAAGATGTTGCTGGTGAATAATAATCAATGGAGACATACTGTACAGTACATATTCAGCCGAGATTCACCCACCTGGCTGCATGGAAATACTTTTTAGGAGCAAGTCGCCAGGCACACTCGGGCTATGATAGTTTGTGGGTTTTTCTATTTTTTTTTTCACCGGAGATCCATCGAATGTTACGTATAGAAAAGACATGTGTTTTGCATTATTCAATATATATATATATATATATATATATATATATATATATATATATATATATATATATATATATATATATATATATATATATATATATATATATATATATATATAATAATATCTAACATTAATCTGGAATTCCTAACTAATACGAAGTTAAGCTGATCATAGAGCGACTTCAATCATCTGTCCTAACCTCTGGGTTTTACTTCCTTGGGGACTGTTGTAAGAGGTTTTCTAATATTAAATTTTCCAGTGGGATTTTGTCGGGAGGTATTTTACCCAGTGGAATGTTAACCCAAAACTCCATCTTCGTACTTCCCGCTGAGTGAATCTATTGCATCTCTGCTTCAGCCACCCAGCACCAGCAGCACAGTGTAAAAGGCGTTGCTCCAGAGCTCCACGTAAACTTGCTGCCAAGCACACGTACTCTGAATGCTACATTGATTTTTTTTTACCACGTGCAGCGACTAGTTTGTTGTGCAACCTATACTTATCCTGTGAGCGGTAACACAAACGCATTACAGAGTAGAGGTCACAAAGGGTCTGTGTAACAGTCCCCAGTGGTCAGGATATTGTGGTGTTGAATGTTACAGAATATTTCAATTACATTGTTTGTTCAGTTCTGTACACAGGAGTGTGAGGCAATATGTCTGGCCGCACACTTTGTTATTAACATCCGCGTGAGAGGTATTCAAGCACATTGTGTGTGTGGTTCTATACGTACATGGGAATTTACTTAGCTACTAAGTGCAAAAAAGTGGACACAATCTGAACATGTCGGCTATATTGTCATTAGAGATGAAGTGTTGTGTCATTTCACACACAGTGTGCTTGGACCTGTCCCTAAAAGGTTCTATCTTCACACAGTCGAGGACGTAGTGTTCAAGTGTGTGGCCATATGTCTGGCCACACTTTACATTTAGTTTTGTTCACAACTGCTTGAGAGATAAACTGCCAGAAGTGTAAATAATCTGTGTGATGTTATTATCAGTGTGTAGGTTGTGTTTGTGTTGAAGAGCTTTAGCAGTACAGTGGTAGTGTGTGTGTGGTGGTGTTCGGAGGGTCGCTGGGTGGTGGAGGTGAGGCAGTAGTGCTCTGTGTCTTGTTACGGTTATTATATCTGGAGGAATTAAAACTGTTTATACATATGTAAGTGTTTAGTCGCTTGTATGTATGTGTGTATATATGTATGTCCGTATAAATGTGTATGTGTGTGTGTGTGTGTGTGTGTCTGTGTGAGTGTGTGTTTATATTAGAATATACAGGTATTTATCACAGGACTGTATAAACCACTTGTTTAACAACAGAATGAAAGGTTGGAGAGACTCTGGAAAATATTCACCATGTTTGTATATCAGACAAGGTGTCAGGTGAGGCGTGGTGGTGTATATGTTGCTGGGAGTGAGTTATAGTTTAATATCCCGCCAGGAACAACCTGTGGTGCTGACGTTCTCACATCACTCCCTCGGTGTTCAATATCTAACCGGGACTCGTCTGACTTCTGTAAAGTTGTCGTCACGGTGGATCTTCACGTGTAAATGTGAGGTCAATGGTCAGTCTTTTTGATAATAGTTACTTATTCTAACGTAAATGTCGATATATACAGTAAGTGGCTTAAAGAATACGAAAACACCCAAATAAATATGAATGGATCAATTATTCCGCGATGTATTCACCAAAACTTGGGAAGAAAATTGTTTCTTAGATTACACCTCTAAGACCTTTAAGATATATTATTGAAACATAATAATAATAATAATAATAATAATGATGATGATGATGATGATGATGATGATGATAGAAATGATATTCCTAAAGAACGAATACAACAATTATTATTAATGATAGCAGGTAAGTAGGATTTGCAATTTGCATAATAAAAATATTACATGTTTTTTTGGCGAGGCACACGAGCCAACAAAAGCACCTACCAACCTAACCTAGGATTATTATTATTAGTAGTACTAGTAGCAGTAGTAGTTTTTTCTTCTTAAAAACGTGGCCTCCAGCCCTCCCAATAGTAGTAATAGTAGTAGTAGCAGTAGTAGTATTTGATTCGTCCTTCACCCGAGGTAAGAAAGAAGTTTTCTTCTCTTTAGAGATTTTTCCTTGGGTGGTCTGCATAGCCCAGGCGACTGTCCTTAAATATTACCAGGAAATTTACTTTAGAAACACAAAGTCTCTCTGCTTACTAAGAGACTCCATTACCGGGAGGTCTGTAGGTGTGGTGCCAACTGTTCATGGGTGGAGGTGTGTGGTGGTAATCAACGTTGTGTGCATGTGTTTGGGGCCGCGGGCCGTTGTATTACTGAGTTGTCGGTTTGTTGTAATAGACATGTCTTTATGTTCAGAGATGTTCACCTTTACTTGGTGTTTCTATTTACCAATATACTCTACCTTACAGCGGTAGTACTTATATTACACATGCCTGTAAGTCCTCAGGAATAACATCTTTTAACCTAAACAGACTGCCAAGCGACTGGGCCTAAATATGCCTTTGATCTGTTACGTGTCCTCTCACAACCAGTCCAGTGGTAGAGGTGATGAGCTCTGCCTGAGGCATCGAGTTATCACTGGTCAGATCCCCCTCCCCACCTCTTTAGTCTATCATTGGTCAACACTTTTGTCTCTTGGTCGTTGTTGTCTATAAGTAAACCTGGACCTTGACGTATCTCTTTACACTTGACAATATAACGTTAGTAACGAAAAGTTGTGGTGTTGTATCCCTGAGAAGAATTACACTACCGACTTGACCTCCTGAGTTTGCTCTCTACACTATCATGAACTTGGCCAATTATTAGGTATTTTTCCTGAACAGTATAAAGGAATTGTTCTACAGTTTGAGAACACTAATAACAAACTGTTAAATGACGAATTCGCAGCCATCTTATATATATATATATATATATATATATATATATATATATATATATATATATATATATATATATATATATATATATATATATATATATATATATATATATATATATATATATAACTTTTTCTCCTCCCTCTGGCCTCCTCAGCTTGGTGGGTCTCCGTCACAAACTGCTCTCTGTCGCCTCACAATTTCCTCCATCTAGACCACTCCTGTGCAGCTGCCATCCATCCTCCGCCATTTCTTCAGCTCCTGCCAAGTTTCTTTTCACCAAATATATTCCCTCGTTCTTAGTCTGCCTCTCCTCCTTCTGCCCTCCTCTTCCGTCCGCCATGCTGTCCACAGTGTGTCAGGTTCACCGCCACTCACTGTACAGTATAGTCCTGCATCCACAAAATACCACCAATTAACATTTCTTCTAAAATGTTTCATCCCTTCCTTCCCCGACCTCAGTTGTTCTCTATGACCTGTAGCTTCTCTTCTTATGTTTATGTTCCTAAGCCATTACTGCAAGCTTGGCTTTCTCATGTCTCCATTACGCCTCTTCTCATCCGTCTGAGTTAGTATCCCATAAAACCTAAACTAAACTAACCTAACCTTTATTTTTTCCATACCAATGCTTGTTTTTGTCTTGCTCTGCACCTCCCTACTATTAAAACATTTCTTAAGGACTTTGTCACTTACTGTTACCTGCGATTCTAAACCCCCAAACACCTTTATCTTCTCCCAGCTCAGTTTTTACTCAGTGCCTTAGGAAGATATCATACCACTAGTGTTGTGTGTAACCATTCCTCACTCACCACCATGGCTGTTAGGTCACTCTACACACATGTTTATTTTGATGACCTGCCTCCACAACTTCCCTCTGATCAGTTGTTATTATAAGTAGGAGAAGGCTTAAGGGCCACCCACACCTCCAACACTTCAATAGCTCCTCCTTCACTCTCATGGTTGCCGATGTCTGTTTATACATTGAATTCATCGTCCTCACCTCATCTTCCCTGCCTCCTTCTCTATACACAGTACCTCGTGCCTTTTTGAGGTCTACAAGCCGGAAAATTGTATCTCTTCAGAATTCCTTTCTCGTGTCTTACTGCAAACACTACTTCATCCTCTCCCCTTCCCCTATTGCTGTCCAATTGATTCACTTCTGTTCCATTGTTTACAACCCTTCCAGCCCTTACAACCCTTCCAACCCTCACAGCCCTTCCAGCCCTTACAACCCTTCCAGCTCTTACAACCAACAACCCTTCCATTCCAGCCCTTACAACCCTTCCAGCTTTAATGATTAACTGAGTAGCGATGTATCTACAGTATGTCCCTGTGGTTTAAATGTGTCTCTTCTCTTATTGTTGTTATGTCTCACTGCCTTCATCCTACCAGCATTCTCCTGTCATAGACCACACATTAAACAGCTTCCTTTATCCCTCACCTCCCACCAGCTGACCACCACCACCACCATCATCATCATCATCACAGTCAGGTCGGTGTTCTATCTTTAACCTCCTTTGGCCTTTTGTGTGAATTCAACAGGTCCTCGATATATTCTTTTCATACTCCCGACACTCTCTTTGTGTGTGTGTGTGTGTGTGTGTGTGTGTGTGTGTGTGTGTGTGTTCTTCAGAAGTTTTAAGTCATATCAGCCAATCTCGTGTTTTTTTTTGTTCATATTATAAACCTTTTAACATTGCGGTTCTGTATATTAACTTAAGATAATTTAACATCCGCCGAGATGTAAATAAACATTGTAAGATCTTCTGATAATATATGATTAACACTCCACACAGCTGCAGAAAACGAATTTAGTTAATATAAGAGTTTTCCGAAAGCGTAAATCAACAGCAAATTCGTTCAAAATGGATGGCGGAAAAAGGAATTACTAAGTTTTTCTACAGTGAAGCATTAGACACCAAACATCTCCTTCTGAGCTAAATGTTTACCCCAAGTACATCCAATTCGTAGGAAAACTGAGGAAATTATTTACTATTTAAGAAGTAGCTATTTTTTATTCCCTTTGTTCGCTACTCTGCAGGAGCTTTCCTCTTAAGGTTCATGATGTAATCTTGATGTAGAGTTTTCTTAAGCTGAGTTCTTTTTTGACTGTACTCTAAAGAACAGGAAGTAATAGGTTAGGTTAGGTTAGCGTAAGAGTTTTTAACCTTTACGTGAAATAAACTGGAGAGGATAATCTTCAGGTGATACTCAGCTAAAATATACCCAGGTACTTCCTCAAGTTACTGTCTCACGGGGGGTAAAGAAACTCTCTTTTCAAGAACCCTGAAATAAACAACTTATGTAACAGAGTAAATAAAAGTTTTCTCTCTTAAAGTCATGAAGAAAGTAAAGTTTACTCATAAGGAACGTAAGGGAACTTTTTTTTCTTCTAGGATTACTGGTTAGAGAAAAGTTTATTCGCTTTTATGTTAAGAGAGTGAAACTTTATCTAAGTAATGTACCTTGTGAACTGTTTACCGTGATCAGCTGACTCACCACTACACTCAGCTCCTCACTTCATTGGTAACTTCACTCTCTTAGCTGCTAACTTCACTGGTAACTTCACCACCACACTCAGTTACTCACTTCACCAGCACATAGTGTACAGTGGTCCAGGTATCAGTCCACCTGCACCACCTGTCTCAAACTTACTTCATTACAAAGTTCACCTGGAGACACCTTAATATGTCAGGTCATCGCTTCTATAGCTGAGACCTGGACCTGAAGGACACCTGGGGCACTTAAGGGCGTGGATTATAGATGACATTCCCTCAGGTGTGTTCAGGACCTGGAGATGACTGGTAATAATTAGAATCATTAGTGTCAGGGGTAGTTAAGGTCCCAGGAATTAGGGAGATTAGATGTTGGATTAGGGAGGCATTATCCGGGTGGTGTCGGTATTAACTCTGACAGAAGACCGGAAATTGTTAGAGTGAAGATAGGAGGAGGAGGAGGAGGAGGAGGCTGTCGGAAACGCTCGATCAGGGACTTCCTCTGGACATATACTGTACTAAGGCGACTCTCCCTGTTGACGGCTAATTTTTGAATATGGTCCTAACTTCCAGACTCCACCACGACCCCTCGCTCGCTACTGGATACGTGACCTGGATGCATAACAGCTCAAGATGGAAGTTGAAGTGACAACTGATGTGACATTTTCCTTTAAAAGAAATTCTTCTGGATAAGAAGTACAACTTAGATGGTCCTGGTGCCGAGGTGACCAGAGGACCTGTCAATGGTCTGTCGCAGGTGAAGGAGGGATATAAGGGCTTAGTTTTATAGTAAAGATGATCTATGACGTCAAGGGTGCTAGGAAGAGCTGTTTGAAGTTATACCTTGGAGCTATTTCTTGGAGGTAACGGCGTTCTCTCATAAGACACAACAGCGTTTAAGAACAATAACTGGTGGTTTTTGTTATAGAATTGAACTGCCTTTACTTAAGCAAACCATGAATGTTAGTTTAGGTCGATAGTTTAACTTTTTGGAAATGAAAAGTTAAGATGCTTATTGCTTAATCAATGAAACTGTTAAGATCACTCGCATTCAATATATACTTGCATCATGCTTTAAGTACCAGCTGTGCTTGTAGAACCCACAGTGTGTGATGTATGTAAACAATATATTAAGAGAGAGTGTGTGTGTGTGTGTGTGTGTGTGTGTGTGTGTGTGTGTGTGTGTGTGTGTTGTAAGAGCCGCAGTCCTCTGACACCAGATGAAAGGAGTATTTGTTGATGGGTGAGATACGAGACAGGTGCCGCTGGCAGACCC
Source organism: Homarus americanus (assembly GCF_018991925.1). NCBI lineage: Eukaryota > Metazoa > Arthropoda > Malacostraca > Decapoda > Nephropidae > Homarus > Homarus americanus. Next base: position 834,573 of record NW_024728474.1, on the reverse strand, counting down.
CAAGTGAGGGAATGTTGGCCTCACCACTCACCTGGGTGGAGGGAGGAAGACCGGTGGAGGAGGAGGAGGAAGAACAGGAAGATGAGGACGAAGAAGAGGAAGAAGAGATAGATCTCGAGGGTGAGATGTTGGTCCAACAATGAGAGGCTGGCAAAGACGGGAGATGGAGGAGGAGGAGCAGCAAATGAGGGAGGCCGGAGAGTGAGCCCTGGAAGACCTTATTGTGTGTTGTTGCTGAAATATTTTCCGGAGGTTTTGTGGACCAGAAAATATGACCAAAAGACTGACAGTTGGAGATGTGGTGACGGAGACCAAGAGGAGGACGTGGTGACGGAGACCCACCAAGAGGAGAACGTGGTGATGGAGACCAAGAGGAGGACATTTTTCTCTCTCTGTCTCTTTTCTGTCTGGTTTTGTCTTCTTTATTCCTGTTTATCATCTAGTGAACATGTCTCCTCTGTTCTCTATCTCTCCTTCTTTCCATTGTTCTTTCTCCCGATTTCCAGTCGTCTCTTTCTTCACCCCCCCCCCACACACACACATAGTAGGTTTCTGCAATATGTCAGACCAGAAGAATCACCTCCCACCGCATGCATCTCCGGAGAATATATGGATTTAACATCTCTCCTACGCAACACCTTGGTAAAATATTTCTCTAAACAACATGGCAGAATGTGTGTATGTGTTGCCACGTCTCGTCTCTGAACCTCCCACACAATAAGTCTCCTCAAACAGCTGTCGGACGTAAATATTCCGAGAAAATGAGAGGCGCTGAGGAAAGTCTCCTACCGTTGTATTTTAGTTCATGTCTGCAGAGTCCTTTATAACATGACCAAAATATTTATTAAGAAAAACTTGTGTTGCCGACCATGATGAAGTTTGTGTTTTGTGTTCCTTCTTGTGTAATATTGTAACTAATGACATTCTACGGCTGGAGTCCTGTGGGAGTTCTGTGGGAGTCCTGTGGGAATCCTGTGGGAGTCCTGTGGGAGTCCTGTGGGAGTCCTGATAGAGTCCATGGGGAAGTCCTTGGTAATTCCTGGAGGTCGGGTAGAGGAGTTTAGCAGTAGTCACAAGAAGTGATGGAGAGCGGGAGTGTTTGGAGGTAGTCGAGGAAGTATTCAGACAGAGGCCAGCTTGAGGGTGTTGATGTGAGGAAGGTTGATAGTCTGGGGGTAACCAACGGGTGATCTATGGCGTCACAGTACACAGTTGTATGAAACAGATATTAGTCTTCTACATATTCCTCACTATGTAATACTTGAAGTCGATGACAATATTATTAAGGTTTTTTTTATTTTTTTTTAATTGTATATGACGAACGACAAGAGTTGACCTTTAATAACGTTGTTTCAGTTATATTTTGTTAGTGTGTCGTGGCCGCGTGGTCACCTTCTCTCTTTAGGGTCATTGGCCCACTCCCTGGGCGCTCTCAGTCCACCCAGCTGTAAATGGGTACCTTACTTTACATGTGGAGTAGTGAAGTCGGTCGATTGCAGAGCCGTCTTTACTGCCTCCTTACCGACCTGTATGTTAGTATTCAGTGTGGTGTGTCCGGACTGTCCCTAACGGGCCATCAGGCGTATAGGAATCACTTTCATTTCTTTGGGTTCTCTTTTCTTCGTTTCTCTTTTATTTTCTCGATTTTTTCCCGTTTAGCCACTTTATGTCCGAGAGTTATGTGGGTAATGCATGACGACGTTATATTATCGTTAAAGGAAGTAAACTTTAACGTGTGGACAGTGTGAGGTTAGATCTACACACACACATACACACACACCTCGGTGAATATAAACCTCCAGTAATGCCATCAGAGTCAGAGGCTGGAGTTAATCTGGAAAATATTCACCATGTTTGTATATCAGACAAGGTGTCAGGTGAGGCGTGGTGGTGTATATGTTGCTGGGAGTGAGTTATAGTTTAATATCCCGCCAGGAACAACCTGTGGTGCTGACGTTCTCACATCACTCCCTCGGTGTTTAATATCTTACCAGGACTCGTTGTCTGTCTGTATCTCTATTTCGCTATTTATTCGGATTTGATATATGCATAGGACAGAGGAGACTGAATATGGCAGGTTGGTTGAGGTAGGAGGAACATGTGAGGGGGAACAGGTGAGGTAGGGAGAACAGGTGAGGTAGGGGGAACAGGTGAGGTAGAGGGAACAGGTGAGGTAGGAACAGGTGAGGCAGGGGGAACAGGTGAGGTAGGGGGAACAGGTGAGGTAGGGGGAACATAAGAACATAAGAATGGAGGAAACTGCAGCGGGCCTATTGGCCCATACTGGGCAGTCCCGTCTACACCCAACCCCTATTGCTCATATGTTTGAAGCTATTCAGCGTATTTGAGTTAATGATGATATTTGGTAACTTGTTCCACTCATCCACTACTCTGTTTCCAAACCAGTGTTTACCTATTTCACGCCTAAATCTAAATTTGTCTAATTTAAAACCATTGTTACGAGTTCGCTCCGTGTTGGATAGTTTGAGTACCTTTGTAATGTCCCCTTTATTTAGCCCTGACTTCCATTTATACACCTCTATCAGGTAGCCCCTCGCTCCACGTCTCTCAAGGGAGTGCAAATTAAGATGCTTTACCCTGTCTCTATACTCAAGGTTCCTAATGCCCGGGATTAGTCTTGTCATTCTCCTCTGAATTCTTTCCAAGGATTCTATATCCATTCTGTAATACGGTGACAAGAACTGAACTGCGTAATCCAGGTGTGGTCTCACAAGCGCAAGATACAGTTTTAGGATGACCTCGCTAGTCTTGTAACTAACACTCCTTTGTATGAACCTAAGTACTTTATTAGCCTTGTTATGAACAAAAACACATTATTTACTTGATTTAAGGTTCCTACTTATCATTACTCCTAAATCTCTCTCGCAGTCGGATTTCTCTATGGCATCGTTGTTCATCTGGTATCTGGTTTCCCTGTTTACATCTCCTATACTGAGTACTTTACATTTGTCCAAGTTGAATTTCATCTGCCATTTTTCAGACCATTCGAAAATTTTTTTTAGATCTTCCTGTAGTTTTGCGGAGTCCTCGTCAGATTTACTAACACGTCCTATTTTAGTGTCATCAGCAAATTTACTTATGTTGCTGTCTATGCCGATATGTATGTCGTTTATGTATATAATAAATAATAATGGTCCAAGTACTGAGCCTTGGGGAACGCCACTAGTCACGTTGCTTCAATGGGACTTAGTGCCGTTAATGCTCACTCGCTGTTTCCTGTCCTGTAACCACGCCCTAATCCATTTAAGGATATTACCTTTGATGCCATATGCTTCTACCTTTGACAGTATTGGTCCAATCTTTTCTCGTGTTTTAGTTTGATACATTTGGTAGAATCCTTTGGGGTTTGTCTTCGCCTCCCTTGCTATCCTTACCTCATTATTCCTCTTGGCTTTCCTTATCTCGGTTTTAACCCTACTCGCCAATACCTTATAATAATCCCAAAGGTAAATTTCGCCACTATTTATCCTTCTACCTATAGCCTTCCTTTGGCCAATGATGCTCTTTAAATAATTATTTATCCATTTAGGGTCATTGTTGTCTGATCTGTGTTTTTTGTATGGTATGTTCTGCCTTTGTGCATTAAGTAACTCATTATTTAAATTGTCGTGAAACTCGGCAATCTCAGATCTCGTTATCAGGTCTGTGTCATCTGTCAGGTTCACGGCTAAGCGCGACGCCCCCTCTCTCAGCTGCCTCTTTAAACTGTCAAAGTTTGCCCTTCTGTAATCTGGTACTTTAGTGGAATTTGCCTTACGTCTGCCCTGAAAATCTAACTGGAATCTAATTTCCTTGTGCTCGCTGTTTGCAAGTTCGTTCCCTACCTCGACATTGCTAATGAGGTTTTCTCTGTTCGACAGAACTAAATCGAGTATATTATTACCCCGGGTGGGTTCGGTTATATGTTGACCTTGGAAACAGTCCTGGATCGTTTCGAAAAAATCCTCTGATTCTGAGTTACCCGTAAGGTCAGTCCAATCTATTTGGCCAAGGTTAAAGTCGCCTACTATACAGACTTTGTTGTGTATGGAAGCCCTGCGCATTTCATCCCAGATAAGTCTCTCATTGACTCTATCAAGATTGGGAGGTCTATATATTACTCCTGTGATTAATTATTCCCTACCGTCGATTAATTGTATCCAAATTGTTTCTGTATTTCGCTCAGTTTTTATTTCCTTATTTATTTCACACTTCAGATTATCCCTGACATAATGGCCACTCCGCCTCCTTTCCTGGTCTGCCTATCGGTATGGAACAATTTGTAACTCGCAATTTAGTATTCGACCGGGAACTCACGTGAGTCTAGGTTGATCCATGTTTCAGTGAATGCTATTACAGTATATCGATTTTTTCGGTACATACCAAGGCCCTAATATCATTCATTTTGTTTCTCATACTTCTACTGTTCGCGTAGTAGACATTTAAGTTAGTCGTGTTCTGAGTCCTCCCTTTACCGCGTTTAGGTTTAAACTCCCTGTCTAATTTAGTTTTTCATCATTCCTAACACTATTTCCCTGTGAGGTAGGGGGAACAGGTGAGATAAGATGTTTAGGTGAGACAAGATATACAGGTAAACATTCTTAACTTAGTTTGGTAAACGTGATGGCGAAAACTCATTGATGATTGAGGGAAGAGACAGAGACCAAGAAATACCTCAAAGGAATATAGATTAGAGTCACAGTGAGAGAGAGAGAGAGAGTAATGCCACTCATAATGGTAACAGAGCATTGGAACCCATTCTGACGTGCTCAACACCCGAGCTCACCTGCACCAGAGGACTGGAAACCATTACGACAGCCTTAGCACCAAGACTCAGAACTCTCAGATATTCATACGATAAATCTTACCTCTTAAACGGGAATGTGGGGACGCATAGTCCTGGCTCATGTGACCACAGGGAAGATGGCCACCAAAAGAGTTGAAATTATACTGATAATAAACCATAAAAGAACGCGTTATTGGGATCTATTTACACAAGAGACTCTGTAGACGCTAATTGGCTGCATGATGTTGACGTCGACGCCCTGTTGAGTATATGTATACCATGGCTTGTCCAATAGGAGACCATGTATGAAGAATAAATGACTTCCAACTTTAACGTGTGGACAGTGTGAGGTTAGAGCTACACACACACACACACATATCGCTTATTTTTTTTAAATTTTCCCGTTAATCTGATTTATTATGATTCCCCTCGACCCCGTTCTTCACCTCTGCTCTTCAAAATACTCCCCGAATGGCCCTTCTCGCTGTGTGACTGCCCTGAGGACCCATTACCCAGTTTTTTAATGTTTTATTTTACATTACATCAGGAGAGCATTCCCCCACTTGATACTGGATCGATATAGAAGTATTCCATCTTGATATTATATTGTCAGTGTGTTGTTGTCATTGCTGTTATTACTAGTACTGTTATTATCTTATATTAATGATACAGGTGTTATTGAGTTTTACGTAGTGTTGTAAATATGTTTCAGGATATTTTTAGCCTCAGTATGTATCTTTTGCTTCAAGGTGTTGTTGTTGTTGTGTTATTGTTGTATTGTAAACATGTTTGTGTTCTCGAGTAAATAACATTGAACCTTTACAAGAAAATATTCAGGAAAGGTGGAGGTGTGTTATGTTAGCATGTTAGCACTCTTGTTGTTGTTAATGTTGTAATTGTTGTAATTGTTGTTCTCTCTCGTGGTAGTCTGTGTCACATACAACTCCCTGCCTTCTGCACAACCCTCCTCCATTTGTGCCGCTCCTGTGCTGTTGTCACTCCACTCCTCCTCCAGCGCTCTCTCCAGATCTCTTTTCCACTGTGACTCTCTTCTTTATTCTTGGTCTATCTCTCTTTCCTTCTACCCTGCACCTCAATCTTCCACGCTCTCCTTGCTAACCTTCCCCTCCGTCTCTCCTTCCTTTGTTCGTTGTACATATCCACCAACACACTTTAATATATTACTTCAACTAGTTTTCCTTTAAAAAAAATGTCCTTCACGCCAATTTCCTCCTTTCCTTCATTTTTCTTTCACATATTTTTCGTTCTCAGTTGTTCTCTACGGAGTGTGTGTGTGTGTGTGTGTGTGTGTGTGTGTGTGTGTGTGTGTGTGTGTGTGTGTGTGTGTGTGTGTGTGTATGTGTGTGTGTGTGTGTGTGTGTGTGTATGTATGTGTGTGTGTGTGTGTGTGTGTGTGTGTGTGTGTGTGTGTGTGTGTGTGTGTGTGTGTGTGTGTGTGTGTGTGTGTATACCAGTCTCCAGTTGTTTCGCCTAATTTCCTCTACCTTTCATCATGTTTATCCTCCTCTACACCTTCCTTCCATTATCATCACCTTTACTAATTACTCCTCTCAGGTAGACAGAACTACACTTATCTTACTGTCTATCATTGTTTCAAGTCATTCTTTCTCTACCTCCCACGCCCTCTCTGGTCTCTTCATGTTCATTTTCACTCTATGTATTCTGAAGGCATCGTCTTTTTTATGTATAATCTCGTCTTCTCTTCATTACGTATGATAATAAATCTTTACTTAGATGAATAAATAATGAACAGATGTGCTTGTTGGTGCACCTTCATCGCTTCTGTCTCTCCCACGTCTCGTTTGTATACATTTGGGTTAATTAAGTTGTCATGGTCACCAGGTAGAGCCTTACCGAGGTGGACGTGCAGGGTGATCCAGTTGGTGGATTTGAGTCACACCAGCCAAGCTTCTCATGCACACAAGATCAGTAGAGGAGTGAGAGGGTTAGTGCTGCTAGTCTGAACCAAACTTGGAATACATCCTCTGTGGCGGTGAGTAGCCAATTAGGGCGGTGTTAGTGTGTCCTCAGACGTCTCCCCTGCTGAAGATTTAACCTCTACTTACCATAAATAAAGGATCCCACAGGTGAAATTAGGAAGAACGTTTACGGGGCGAAGCTAATTTAAACGTTTCACTGAGAGATTGCGTTAAATTCAAGCACTGTTAGTTTCTCGTACCATAAAAGAGCGAGTGTTTTATGGGACGAATTCCTCTGATGAAAGTCTAGAGTGGGTGTGTGTGTTCCCTGAGACCCACCCTAGAGACGGAGGTGCCAGGCAGGTGCTCTCCACGGTTTTAAACAACAGCCACCTGCTATAAGCCGCTTTCCTCACTTCACTAAAAAGAACTTAAACGAAGAGTTAATTAAGGCAGCAATCGGATAAGCTTGTTGAACCATTGAAACAGTTTCCAATAGTAGTTTATCGTCTGGATTATCCTTAAATGCATAGTTAATATTTAATGGAAGATACAAGGACTCAGCATCACTTATTCACCGCCAGCGTTAAGCTCACTCTCTCACCTGTCCTCAACTTACCAGGATTTATATTTTCGTTTATATAACCTGACATGAGTTTACGGGTGACGGATCTTCCCTCCCCACACGCTCGTTCTGGAGACGATTGTCAAAGAGAGAAGCAATTAGCGAACATTTGATAGTTAGGAAGGAATGATAATTTACCAGCTGTGAGGTGTAACCGAGTACCGAGGCAGCACCTGGGCGTGACTGCAGGTCGATGGCGGGGAACATTAGTCTTTATATTCTTTAACGAGTTTATTATTGTGAAATAACGGGAGGGCGGTTGTATCTGACGCGTACAGGTACTATCGGAGTTATCTTACCTTTATCCTGACACTAATGAGAGGATCGCCACTCAAATGTTGCAGGGTAGTTAGTTCTCCATCCCCTACAGCAGCGGGAAGAACTGTTAACAGTCCCTGGCTGTCTCTCCCATACCGTAATAACCCGCTTATATAAATGGTTCCCTCGCCTTCAGCCAACAGAAGGGATCTCGTATGATCAAACACCGTTACCTTCCTCACGTGTAAATCAGAAGAGGAGACACAATGTTTGGTGAATAACTGGCCTTCATTTTTCCCAGGCCATAACGTAAAGATCTTGCCAAACTCTAATACTATTTTCCTGGTCGCTGACACAATGCACAATACCGCGTTGTTTACGATACACGAAACCTTTGAAAAGAGTTTAACAGAGATCCTTTGTTAAGAAGAAAGAGAATCACGTTAGCAGGAGTATACACACTTCCACACTGTCTCACTTCACCATAAAACACCATCTTGTATCATGTTGTATTCTTAGGCTAATATTTAAGTCCAGTTGGCTGTTGATATTATACGTTCGAGTCCTAACTTTGGGTGATGTGAATATTCATATGAGCAAAGTGAAACAAACTGATTTCCCTAGCGAGTCCGTGTGTGTGTGTGTGTGTGTGTGTGTGTGTGTGTGTGTGTGTGTGTGTGTATGTGTGTGTGTGTATAGTAGTGTAACCTTTATGCTATCTATCTCTCTATCTATCTATCTATCAAATCCATCCTTCCTTCCTGCCTTCCTTCCTTCCTTATAATGCTCTCAGAAGAAGTGTGTTACAGCCTCGCCACGGACAGTTATAGTATATGTTATGTAAGCGTGAATAATTAATGACATCTAACACTGACGTTTAAACACTGTCTCCTCCTCCTCCTTGTAGTATGGGGGATCACTTGTGACTGTGATGGTAAGGGACCGTAGACGTTATTGTGGGTCGTCAGGTTTTGTGGTAGCTAATCGTCTGCTGACTTGTCTAGATGATTTCAGTTGCTAGATATTCTTCCTTTTCCTGGAGTTTCTATACATATTTATCCTATGTTCGTTTACAATGCTCTGTTGGGTTTTTATTATTATTATTATCATTATTTTTATTATTGCGAACATTCTTCACCAAGTTGTGCTTCTGAATACATACAACCTTTTGTGTAAGATTTTTTTTTCCCTTTCCTAAAGTTGATGTGGACAGAAACAGTTGAAAACAAACAACTGTCGCTGATAAGACCAAGTTACGGCGGCCGGTTGATGATGACACGAGTTGTGGTCCTCATTTTGGTTCTGCTGAGTGAGATTTACTGTGTGTGTGTATTTCACCTGACCACAAGGGGCCGGGCTTCTCAAGGTCTTCTTTATACGTCCATTAACTGCGCTGCTGCTGCCGATTCATACGTCATTACACTCACACGTCATCACATTCACTTCATCATGCTAACACGTCATCATATTCACACGTCATCACACTCACACTAAAGGTTTGTTCTTTAATACTGCTAATGCCTATGTGCCTCCCTCCACCCTCAACAGCACAGTCCCCAGCCGTCACCAATCCCCCTTCCTCCTGACCAATATCCCTCTTCCTCCAGACAGCCCTGGCACTTGACTCACTAGGGATCTGCCACGCCTTACCATAAACAGATATATTGTATCGGTAATTGTCCCTCACACACTCATTCTGTCACTATATGTAACGCATGAGTCAAGAAGGCAAGCAAGAACTCAGCATGCTTCCTGTTGGCCTCTGTTAGCGTTTTTGCTCTTTGCTTTGTACAGGATGCAAGGGAGTGCCCAATAAACTAGCCCACTCTGCGGGGGCAAATCAGAAAAATCTGAATCCATTAACTGTGTTTGTCCTGTCGGCGATTGATTATGGAGCATAACATCTGATTCTGACTATCATTAGAATTTTAGCTTCGATATTTATCTGCTAATTGGGGATACCGAAAAATATGTAAATTTTTGTAGTGAAAACTTAGTGATTGAGATATTTTTGTATGAAAACAAAACTAGTTTGAAAAAATAAATAGAAACATCGGTATGTTTGTGCTGCTCTGTTCTAACGAGTCAACAGGTGCGGACAATAACGTTCATATACTGTAGTAATTGTTGAATATTTGTAATTGTCAGACTTTGTACTCGGGGCGTGTAATTTGTCTCCTATTAAATATTATTGTTAGTTACTGTTACTGTTTTGTCTTTCCGCGATATCCATCCAGACTGTTGTTGACCTCCTCATGGCAGTGCTCCTCGGCCAACTAGGTCGGTCTTCTCATAAGGTGGACCAGAAGACCATTGTGAGAATTACCTCATAACTCAACCAGTTGTGGCCGGTAGTGAGGGAGGGAAACGGCAGCAGAGAGAGACTGTTTGTTGTGACGTTCAACTGTGTTTATATGAGATACAGACCTGAAATGATCGACGGGAAATAATAATAATAATAATAATAATAATAATAATAATAATAATAATAATAATAATAATAATAATAATAATATTAATAATAATAATAATAATAATAATAATAATAATAATAATAATAATAAAAATAAAAATAATAATAAAAATAATAAGAAAAGAATAATAAAAATACGATTGGTTATACTCCTAAAAATTTGGGCCAGCTTATTAAAATCAGAAGGAAAATGCTGCATCCATTTTTCCATCAGAAACATGATACAGTTCATTGAGTCTCACGTTATAAAAAGTAACGGCGGCGTTGATAAGTGTAGCAAAAGTTTGGTGTCTATTTTTATCTTCATTCTGGCACCAAGACCCAAGATGGCGGGGTTTTTGTACCTCAGATATGTAAACTGTTAGTAGAAATTGATGACTTGTTTCGTAATGTTAGGATTCAATATTCTATTCACGTTTCTAAATGTGACAGTAATTGTATATTGTTTTTATTGTACGGTTGTGGCGGGCGAGTGCAGTCCTGGCCGTAGTCAACAGTATACTATATCTGCACTGCCCGTAATGCAAACTGGTATAAGTACACTATGTCATTCGCGGTGTACAATGTGTTGTTGTTAATTAGACTGGGACACCGGGTGCACTTTGTCTACCTCTGTGTCCTCTCAAATCTGTCCATTCGTATCTCTCTCTCTCTCTCTCTCTCTCTCTCTCTCTCTCTCTCTCTCTCTCTCTCTCTCTCTTTCTCTTTCTCCTTGCTCCCCCCTCCCTTCCTCCCTCCCTACCCCCAACACCAGGTAGTAGATGTTAATTAACTTGTCAGACATTTACACACCATAGTACATCCTGACCTGACACAGTAATCTACACCAACAATTATTAACCTCACACACGCCAAGTACAGAAGTGAGATCTTGACCCAGGAACCTAAACTGTCATGGCTGTATAATCGAATACGCTACAGTCTACAGTCTACACAGTCATTTGCATCCACAAGACAAGATTCGTAGACCTAGTGAGGTTTATAAGCTGATACAGTTGTGGAAGTGATGAGGGTCAGGTGCAGTACCAGCCATATTGCCTCCTTGTATACATGTACTGCCTCAGGCCTCAGGGACCCACGTGGACTGTGTTAATTAAAGATGTTTGAGGTGTGTGTCTGTGTAGGTCATTATATTGTTGTCACAGAGACTCTACACTACATGGACACTCCAGCCTCTATGACCTACACTTATCTACTACTACTACTACTACTACTACTACTACTACTACTATCTTATTAATGTCTGTCTCACTTAATCTACTTCACTCGCAGCTGTAACTCTCCCACCATGGTTCATTAACGTGTCCTTTTATAAGTTGTTGGAATAAAAAAGAAATAATAACGATATCCGATAGAAAATGTTTTATAGATAAATTCTGGAAAAATCTTTTGTCTGTTGCTGGCCGGTGTAGCTGTGGGCTCTTACTGCAGTATATTGATCAATAATATTTCCATATCAATAAGTTAGGAGATAAATTACAAAGTTAGTTTGATCTGAAGTTAAAAAAAAAACAGGTTACTTTTAACAACTTTAATGGAGCTGTATATGAACAATTTAGACAGACACAGACGACCCCCCCCCCCACACACACTGATTATATTGTTTACAGGTGTTCGTACAAATGCAAATTGGGTATAAACTATCATATGATTATTTTTTTTTAAGTTTCATTAGACATTATTTGAAGTTATAGGGAAACAAATTGAGAAACTCATTGTGTAAATAATTATAAAAGAAAGATTTAATTGAGCTCTATGTGTGGAATATTGAGAACTGGGCTGATATCTCTGAAGTTGGTGGTAACTGCATATCATTAAGGTGTGTTGGCCTTGCTTTGTTCACTAGTTAATCTGAACTGTAAATTGGGTATATTTAAGTAATCCGGGTTAAAAGTTGTGTTGAATGATTGAGCATGAAAGACCTTAACCTGTATGTCGGAATGTGAATTGTGTTGATTGATTGACCCCCAGGTGAGAGGATGGGAAGTGGA